>NW_021130578.1:198064-233441 GCF_004193835.3 Ostrinia furnacalis
TGTTAGAACTATTTAAAACACAGGTGACACCACTCTCTTAAAACACTTAGACACTTCGACTCTCTAGATCACAGTTGACGTTCGAATGCCCGTCCACGGGATTATATCCTATACCAGCCCCCCGCGCCCTTCGGGCGCCTCCCAAAAGCACCCCCCGCGTCCTGTCGGACGCCTCCCAAGAGGTATCGCTAACAGACGGCCGTCCTGATATCGGAATGTCCCTATTCCGTATGTTAGAACTATTTAAAACACAGGTGACACCACTCTCTTAAAACACTTAGACACTTCGACTCTCTAGATCACAGTTGACGTTCGAATGCCCGTCCACGGGATTATATCCTATACCAGCCCCCCGCGCCCTTCGGGCGCCTCCCAAAAGCACCCCCCGCGTCCTGTCGGACGCCTCCCAAGAGGTATCGCTAACAAGATCAATTCAGTTANGACGGCCGTCCTGATATCGGAATGTCCCTATTCCGTTCCGGCCATTCGAACGTCATGAGTATGTCCTCATACTAGGTAGAATAAAACTACATAATAAAATCAACTTTCTTTAACCATCGTTCCAACAGAATGATACACTAATAAGACACAATGCAACAAAAACAATTAGTCAAAGTTACAAGAGAAAAGAAAAAAAAAATTTTTTTTTCAAACATGATACCTAGATAATTTAAAAAAAAATCACTCAACAAGATCTTGTCTTAATAGTAAAATAATATTTTTTTTTTGAAGATAAACATGATGTTTAATAACAACAATTTTAACACTTAAATCAACAAAATAACAACCCTAATTCTAGTTAAATCAAATAATCAACAAATACGTATCCATTGTAGGCGGTATGGTAGTTGATATTTATAGCTTCATGGTTGATACAGCCGATCTCGAGGACTATTGATTGCGTCCGTAGTCATAATGTTTTGTTCCCAATGTTCTACTCGAAGATCTACAAAATAAGAATATCATGACGTGATATGATATAACCCAATTGTCAATTATGTAAAATAATGTTAAAAATTATTATAGAATTATGTGAAAAAAAATATTATTCCTTTATTAAATTATTATTATTATTTTAATAAATGTGAAATCCAGAAATCAAAATCTCTATTACATGTGAGCTCCATGTAATTCTAATCAACCACTTAGATTGTGCATCAGTCTTGCTTTTAAAATGAGTAGGCACCCCTTGCATGCCTTTCACTCCCAATAATAATAATATTTTATAATAATATAGTGACTAAGTGAGTACCGCTTGTGCTTCGAGTGAGCATCGCTCGCGCTTCGGTCTCCCTTTCACTTATTCATGATACTTGGAGAACTCAGTGAGCACCGCTTACGCTTCGGTATCCCTTATAATTAATTAAACACCGCTCGCGCTTCGGCATCCCTTTCACTCATTAAGACTTAGGCTATTCAATAATTACATTTTAATTTATACGTTCATTGAGATACCTACGTTGAACACTTCCTTGATGTGTCAGTCCTTTGATTGGGCCCACAGTATTTTATAAGCTTTATTGTTACGTCATTATTGGTTCGGTAATTTGGTCCTGTAACAAGAACAAGGATGGATCGGAGGGGAAAAGTCTCAAGTAAGTAAAGGGCATGTTTATCTATGGATGAGTCTTGTCATTTCAGTTATTACACTCGTCAGTACTGTTACTGCTGTCATTGGTTTCGTCGACATCACTGGCTGTAGTATCATTAGTATTAAACGTAATCCATTTCTTAAGTTGATCTGCGGGATAAATGCTCTTGTATTGTCGTTTTGTAAAACCTGGTATGCTTGTAATTTCGTATCTGTCATTCGCTAATACTGATGTGATCTTGTAAGGCCCCCGATATTTTTGTACAAGCTTCTTGCTTTTTCCATCTGCCGGTAGACAATGATTAGGGATCATAACAAGGTCGCCTTTATTAAAGAATTTAGTAGGTGCCCGGTTTTTATCGTAATTCTTTTTCATGGATACTTGCGATTTCTCTATTTGTTCTTTTGCTTTTCTACGAATTTCCTCAAAGTCTACTTCATTAAAATCTGCTTTCTCGTATAGGGCATTACGAATCATTCCTTCACTAGTGCTAGTTGTCCTGTGACCAAACACTATTTCAGATGGAGAAGTTCCGGTGCTTTTATTTGTCGTATTGTTAAGGCCCCATTGCACTTTTCCAACATGCGAATCCCAGTCGCGTTCATCTAGGCCGTGATTTGATGATGCCAAAGAGTCTAAAATCGTTCTATTATATCTTTCGATCTGTCCATTGGCACGCGGTGTCGCCACGGCATTCAAGACATGTTTTACGCCAATGAATTTCACGTATTCTTCGAAAGTTCTAGAAGTAAAACTCGTTCCTCTGTCCGACACAATAACCTTAGGACAACCGATAGTGTCAAATATATCCTGAAGTATTTTGATTGTGGTATTGCTTTTTAAATTCTTTACTGCTCTTATAAATATGAACTTGCTGAATCCATCTATGATCGCGAAAATATAAGTATTACCCGCCTTGCTTCGCACAAATGGACCCAAGTGATCCATATGTAAAGTATGAAATGGTGAGTTCCCCTTTGGGATGGGATGTAACTGTCCACTTTTCTTAGAATTAGTGCCCTTGCTAAAAGCGCAGTTAAGACAAGCTGATACGTATTTTTTCACAAATCTATTCATTTTAGGGAACCAGTAGTCCTCCTTTATTTTGTTTAGGGTTTTCTCTAAAGCAAAGTGTCCAGATTCGTCATGGCATAATTGGCAAATCCGCCATCTGGCGGCGTCGGGGACTACCCATTTTAATGAATCTCCCACTTTTCTATACAGCTTATCATCTTTTAGAACGTAATTGTTTAATATATCTTTCATATCCGTTTCGCTCTTACCGAGGATTGTTTTAATGAGCTTAAGCTTAGGATCGGTCATTTGGACTGTTTGTAGCCATTGTGACGTATCAAATTCCTCAACTCTCAATATGTCAAACTCTCTCACATCATCTAAACCGTCATGATCATGCGTAGTGTTTGGTATGGGGTTCCTACTTAGTGCGTCAGCATGTTTCATACTTTCTCCTGGCCTATATTCGATTGTGAAATTATACTCTTGTAGTAGGAGCCACCATCTAGCGATTCTTGGCACAAGGTCTCGTTTCGTAAGGGTCGATTTCAAGGCATTGCAGTCCGTATACACCTTAAAAGGTAACCCTATAAGATATATGCGAAATTTTTTTAGTGACTGAACCACTGCAAGCGTTTCTAATTCGTATGAATGGAGATATTCTTCTTCTTTTGTAGTCTGTTTACTATAATACGCAACTGGCTTTAAAGGTGAATGCTCATCCGGTTTTTGTAGAAGTATTCCACCAAGCCCAATCTTACTAGCGTCACAGTGTACTTCTGTTATATAATTAGGATTGTATAATGCTAATATCGGTCTTTGCGCCAATCTGCTTTTCAAATCTTCGAATGCATTATTCTGCTCTTCCTCCCATTTCCAGGGTACGTTAGCTTTCGTAAGCGTTGTAAGTGGTTTTGCTATACTTGCAAAATTTGGTATGAACCTTCTGAAAAAACTTGCCAAGCCCACGAATTGTCGCACTTGATGAATATTAGTGGGAACAGGAAACTGAGAAACGGCTTCAATTTTTCTCTGCCCCGGTCTCAATCCATCTTCAGAGAGTTCGAAACCTAAGTAATCTAGAGACGTTTCGAAGAAGAAGCATTTGTTTAGGTTAACTGTCAGGCCTGCCTTCTGCAGTGAATTAAGTATTCTTCTAAGTTTTCCTAACCCTTCAGTAATAGTGGTTGCCGGCGAGAGTAAATCATCTAAGTAAGGCATTGCTAATTCATATCTGTCTTTTCCTAGAGCTTTATTGATCATATATTGGAACACAGCAGGTGCATTCACCAACCCAAACGGCATCCTATTATACTCGTAGTGTCCGTCCGGGGTAACAAATGCTGTTAGATGCTTAGACTCCGAGCTCATTGGGATCTGATAGTACCCAGATTTTAAATCTAGACTAGTGAAATACTTCTTTCCACTTAGGCGATCTAGTTGATCGTCAATAGCGGGCATAGGGTACGAATCTTTCACTGTTTTTTTATTTAACGCCCTATAATCCACGCATAATCTAGTTTCGCCATTCTTTTTCTTTACCAACACTATAGGACTTGCATAGGGTGATTCAGACTCTTTAATAATATCATTTTCAAGTAGTTGATTTATTATATTTCTTACCACAATTCTTTCACTGTAAGGTAATCGGTATGGTTTGTATGTAACAGGGGAATCATCCTGTAGTTTGATGTGCATTTCACTAATAGACGTTATGCCTAGTTCGTCCATAGTAAGGGCGAAGCAATCCCTAAATTCGTTAACTATTTTCAGTAGTTCAGTTTTGTCCACGTCTGTCAAGTCTGGTCCAACGTTAAGCATGTCAATTGTTATGTCTTTACTTTTCGGCGTTGCACTTGTGGTCTCAGAAGTCTTTACTGTGTTAATTTCTATATCAGTGGATAAATCTGTGTCCGAGATGTTTATAGGTAACAATCGCGCTCGAGCTAATATTCTCCCCTCTAACAAGTAGACCGCCGTATCAGAAAAAGTAACGGCCACGATTTTTCCGGAGCCATTTTCTACAGGGTACACACCAGGCATTAAAATAAATTCTTCACCATTCTTGAAACACGAATTACCGGACACGTATATGTGTCCATTCAAATCTTCCTTACATGTAAACTCAATGGCATGTACTCCTTGAAATTGTATATTACATTTATTAAATAATTGAATTTTATCAAGATCTGAAATGTCCGGGTATAAAGTAAGGTTTGCATTAGTTTTATGAGCAACTACTTCGGGTCTTTCAGTCAAATTCTGCCCTAACAGAAGGTCATAGTTTAAAAATTCGTCTGGTACTACATATGCGTCAATATCCGCTTTGACATAGTCTACCTGAATATTAACATTGACTCGTCCTAATGGTTTCATGGAACCAAAAGCGAATCCCTTTAAAGTAGGTAATTTAGATGGCTCTATTTTCAGGTTTAGCTCGTTAGAACTACTTTCTTTAATCATAGTACATTGACTGCCAAAATCAATAAAAGCATTTTTGTCTACCCCATTCACTTTAATGTTCTTTTGGTAAATAGTATCAGTATTGTGCTGTTCTACCTCGTTTTGCTGTATTTTATTCACTGTAGTATACGAAGTTTTCTTGGCAACTCCGCCGGTGTCTGTGTTCTTCTTACAATTATCTGCAATGTGTCCCACATAGTTACATTTGGAACACTTTTTCAACTCTTTGGTACACTTAGTAACGGTATGTCCAATCTCAGAGCAATTATAGCACCGCAATGTTCTTGTTGAATTATTTGCTCGTGGAGTTTTGTTTGTATCACTTGTTCGGAGAGAAATCTGTCCCAGCTTTGGTGCCATTGCGGCTGACTTTTTGTTCATTGATATATTCCTCAGAAATCGCAGCAACTTACTAGGGCTTTTAAAATTTGCACTCTGTGCATTCAATCTGATGTTGTGGTCGAAGATTCCGTAAATGATACAGTCAACTGCATCTTTGCCCCTGATATTGCAGTGACTGACCAGCTTCGCCTTATCATAGAAGTATTCTTCTAATGTTTCTTCCCTTTTACTTTTCCTATTGAGCATCTCAGTAAGTCTCTCCGCGTAATTACGGTCGTCGGGAAAGTTCTTCAACAACTTCCTTTGCCATTCTTTCCAGTTCAGATCAACCGTAGTAAGACCTTCATACCACTGTTTTGCTAGGCCCGAAAGCTTCGAAAGTGCATGAAAAATTATTTGTTTCTCATTCCATCTGTATATCGTGGCTATTTCATTAACCTTTTTAATCCAGGCTCGAGTGGACTGAGTTTTCAAGCTTGGATCGAACTTTGGAATAACATCATGCACACTATTAAACATGCCTCTATCTTGACGATTAATTGCATCTATGAATTTTTCCATCATTGTTCGATTTTTTTCTTTAGGTTGTGATCGATCGCACCGTTGTCTTTTGCGTGGAGCGCGCCGGTTCCTAGTCCGCGATCGGTCTTTGTGTCTGCCGTCATCAGATAAAGAAAGGCTACTTGAATAGTTCGACAGCGTAGAATTTGAGCTATTACTGTAGCTCCGTTTCCGTTTTTTGGAGAAACATCCTGTTGAACCCGTCACTGCCGAAGTTACTGAATGCATGTCGTTACTATTATCATTTCGACTGCGTCGTTCACCCCCCGGTGGCAGACGGCTTCTTCTTCTACAGATTCGTGGGCGAACAGAGCGAGACCGAGCACGTCTGCATTCTTGGATGTTCCTATGGTCAATTGTTTGTTCCCTGGTTCTGGCACGTGATGCTCTGATCGATGTTTCAATACGTTCATATCTCTGCATTGCTATCAACGGTGTTATTGGTTCATATCTTTGTGTCGCTATGAGCGGTGTTATGGGTTCGGACATTTGTCTATGAGAGTCGTAAGTAGGTACGGTGGTTTCCGAAAGTCAACGTTTGGGTAGGATTAGGAATGGGAGAAAAAGATTATAATTATTATTGGTATAATTATCTGCATAAAATCAGTATTAGTAAACTCTCTCTACACTTGTACTGTTTCATAAAACATAATAATAATATTATCGTCAGTCATTTATAGCGTAAGTAGTTATTCATCATCTTATTTTCCATCAACAAGTTCGAACTCGAAACGTAACCCCACGCAAGGTGAGTATTGTTCTCTGACCACCTTCCAGGGCCCAATCTTAATGTTGTTAATATAAACATTGCGCCAAGGTCCAGTCTTAATGTTGTTAATGTAAACATTGCGCCTTGTCTCCCAAGGTCTAGTCGTAATGTTGTTAACGTAAACATTGTTCCCGTCCCTTGTTAGCAACAGGCTAGCTATTGTAATGGTATAGACAAGATATTCACATTTGAAATAGTCCAAAGAAAAAAAGAAAGTTTATTTCTCCCTCTCCCATTAAATTGGTTTCATATAAATCGTTAACAAATAGAGCTCAAAATGACTCATCACAAGGGATAAATTAAACGGATAATATTAGTAATATAATCTTAGAATTTCATTATTATTATTATTTCGTTCAAACACATTTTCCATGATCCCAATTATTTATGAATTTTAATATTTTCGTATAAAGTCTTAAAATTAAGAATTTTTATTTATTTTGTTATCCAAATAATGAAATTAAATATTTTCCGTTCCAAAATTTTCCATTAAGATCTCATACCATCTAGTCTACTTATAGTAAGTAAATAAATCGAATACTTAGCATAAATGCTTAAAATCAATAATTATAATTTTTTTTTTTTTTTTAATTGCCATTTATTGTTAAAACAATCATGAAATTAAATATTTATCGCTCCAAAATCCCATTAGAATTTTATAATATCTAGTCCGCACATGATAAATATTTGAATGGTTATTGGTTGCTTAAAATTAGTTATTATAAATGATATTGCCATTTATTATTAATAATACCCAAAGTGAATATTAGTTGCTTCAGAATCCCATTATGACTTCATAATATCTAGTTCACACATACATAATCGTTAGCGTAAATTCTTAAAATTAATAATTAAAATTTTTATTGCCATTTATTTTTAGATTAAAAAAAAAATTATATTAAAGAAATCGCTTACAAATCCCAATTCAAAATAATAAATTGAATTTTAGCTTTACTTAATATTTGCTTAATTCTTCAAGTTCTATGAAAGGCGGACTTATTGCCATAAAACAATATCTTCCAATCGATTGAATGAAACACAAGTAGAATAAACTGGGTGGCTCGAGTACATAAGTTGTTTCGTTCATTTCCTAGAATTAATATAATGAAAGTACATACCAATGGGCGTCAGGACTCACTTCTGATATGTTAGAANACGGTAATATTATCATACAGTATTGTAACTTCATATAAACGGACGAAATGCGAGAATTCCTTCGAAATTCAAATCTCGGTATGCGCTCGACATGCAAAAGTCGGGGGTGTCGCGAATGTGCCACTGCAATAAACGGACGATGTGTTGTTTTTTAAACAGTAAGCGCGCTTTTTTTATAAAAATAATTACAAGTACCTATTTATACAGGGTGTTAGGTAAATGGGTTTATAAGCCGACACTAGCCCATGTCAACATATGCATATAAATAGTATGGTGAAGTCAGTGATATCATCATTTTTAAATTAATCTGATTTTATAAATAAAATTTATAAAATCAGATTTGTAATAAAATTCAAATTATTAAAATGATGATAATAATTTTCTGATTTCACCATACCATTTATATGCACATGTTAACATGGGCTAGTGTCGGCTTATAAACCCATTTACCTAACACCCTGTATAATAATCAAGCATTTTGTACGCCTCAGTCGAGGCGCATAGGTACATTTTGCGGTCGCTTTATAAGATTTGTTACTAAATCTTAACACAAATATATTTTTTAAATGAAATCTACTAATCACAAAACAACATGCTTTTTTATCCTATTTCATTCACGAAGTATTTTGTATTTCAAAATAAAATTAAAAATTACAATCACAAAACTAGACAGAAATTATAAGTAGGCAGATGTAATGAAAATAGGGTCTGCAGGTGGGCAGCCCTATCGCATGCTGTCATACCGTGACGTACCGCGCGGCTGTTGACATTTATTTGAAAAATATGGCCGAGTTGGAATACTGTATAGATAGTATTACCGTGCTATAGCCTAAGTTAGGTATTAACTAAAAAACTGCTCGTTCAAAGTTCCTGAGCGGTCTCCGAAGGCCGAGCCTGTAATTAGCTGAACTGAACCCTAAGGCTTAGTTGCACCACTTAACTTTAACCGTAACTATGACGATAACCGGTGCTTTTAGTATGGAGTTTGACAGATTTTTGACATTTGTCAAAGTTAAAGTAAGATGGTGCAACCCAGCCTAAGTGACTCGCTGGAGACCTAAGCCTCCCAAAACAGAAAACAATTAGTGACGTGGCTGTAGTTAGTTTATAAACAACTCATTTTGTTACTCCTTATTTATTTTTTCATGACTATTTAAATAATTCCTTATTTTGCCTTAGTCAATTTTTCAATTTTATTCCACAGCTATCAAAAATTCATTTTAAAATAAATAAAAGTTTTAAAACTAATGCCCATTTTCACCATCAATCCCTAATTTTTAAGTGACCCCTTTGAAAACAAAATTCCTGTTATGTGTTACCATAGGGGTCACTTAAAAATTAAGGATTGATGGTGAAAACGGGCATAAGTCTATTTACATCTAGACTTCCATATAAAAGTAATAAATAAGGTGGATTGCATTTGGTTTTTTTTACATAAATAGAATTAACTTTACATTTTGATTGAGGTTTATTAAACGAATGTAATAAAATACTGTAGTAGAAAGAAATTGTATTAAAGAAGAACGGTCACGCCCCATACAAAAAAAACCCAGACCCGACAGAAACGAGACATACCTCAGTTTTTTTGTCATGTCTTAATTAGTCAAATTATATATTTTTTATATTCGAAATCTATGTATAACACCAAAATATTACCCTTTGTTTTTGTTCAGGCGTTATACAAAAACTAATACAAAATGCCTATTTATCACCAAAATTGGTAAATGTATGTACCTAAATGTCTTTTACAGCTGCTATGGAATGTATCTAGGTGACCTGGAGATACAGCCGTATTATATAGGGTGGTTATACATAGGGAACGATAAGTGATCTCACTCGATTATTTCTAAACTATACAAGATATCGAAAAACTAGTTACTGATTCTGAAAGTGCTTCACGAGCTCTTTTATGTTAGAACTATTTAAAACACAGGTGACACCACTCTCTTAAAACACTTAGACACTTCGACTCTCTAGATCACAGTTGACGTTCGAATGCCCGTCCACGGGATTATATCCTATACCAGCCCCCCGCGCCCTTCGGGCGCCTCCCAAAAGCACCCCCCGCGTCCTGTCGGACGCCTCCCAAGAGGTATCGCTAACAAGATCAATTCAGTTACAATTAGAAGCGCTTTGAAAGTTAGCAAATCGGTGAATGATGTTAGAATTTATTTTAATTTTCATGAATACTTATGTATATGTCCTAAAACTAGCACTTCACACTGACACCGGAGGTAAATGGGCCTAAGGCCCAACTGAACGAGCATATAATGGGCATAGAAAAGTTTTGATAATACAAATAGTTATTTTTAAATAATTTAATGGATAATACATTTTGGGACAGTCTGTAAGTATAGCATTAACGTTAACGAAAGTTAGTGTTAGTAAACGTTAATGAAAGTAAAAATTATAATTAACTGGAAAGGCTGTTTAATTTTGGCGAATCAGACAGATCTTCAATTCATTGATTTGACTAATAATGAATATCGGAATGAATGTACTGTGCTATTTCAGTTCTTGCTATTGTTAAAATTCCTTTTTTTACATCGATGTAAGTATGTTTTTCATGTAGCTTGTGCCAACCCTGTTGTCAGACCTTATAAGTTGTTTAAACATGCTCTGACATGATGCGACTAGGCGGCTTGACGAGCCCTACGAAACATGAAGTCACCTTTCATAATAGCCAACCAAGTTTATTAAAGCCTGTAAAGTTTGTAGAGACTGGGAACGGCTCAAAAAGTATGTGACGCTTTAGGACATTTATCTAAGTAGGTACTTAAAGTTTTTGAGAAAAGTTAATTTGAAATATAAACCTGGCTACCGTTTATAACTTTATACCTATATATACTATATGCTGTACATGATACAAAAGCCTGGTTAGGTTGTGACCATCATAAGTTTATTTAAAAAAGTATAAACATCGTAATATTATAATGAGCTAGAATCCCATGTCTAGAAATGTGATTGTCGTTATGGGTCTCAAATAAACCTACCTAGCAAATGATAAATCTAAATAAACTCATAGACCTAAGATTCAAGTCTGTAATAATAATAATTGGTCTTTACTCCAAACTCGACGAAATTCGCCCTGCTTAATTCTTTTCGAGCGTGTGTTACGTTCACGTGCCTGAATCTCCTTCGCTGATTTAACTACAAAAATACTTCGAATCGAAGCCATTAGAAGAATCGAGTTTATTTGTTCTTAAAAGCATTAGCATAACAGGTAGAGTGTTGTTAATGCACAAGTTGGTCGGCAACAATCAAAACTTTTATCCTCGTTGATTCTTAAGGTTTCCCTCCCTTCCCTCTTTACTTTGTTTGGACTTTCATGTCTTTCTTTCCAATTTGAGGGTATTTTGAAATTAAATATGGAGTTAACTTTAGTATTTTTTATTAGTTTCACGTCACAATACACTTACAAAAAACAAGTTGGAACAGAACAAACAAAAATACATCACAAAGACAATTTCACAATCACCATAATCCAACTAACATTCAAAAAAGCATTATTTAAATTAATTAGCCGGGTAAAATAGTATATCATTGACTTTTCTTCAAGAATATTTACCTACTTTAGGTGGATTTGAAGTTCCTGACGTTATACTTAGTAAGTTTGTAGTAACTTCATCTTACTGGAGGTGGTAACGTTTACAATTTACTTAGCAGGTGGAGCATAAGTTCAAGACTATTTATTTCATATTGACGTCGATGAAGAGGTGATGAAAACACCAAACCTGCATCAGCTGTCACTGCACAGTTCATTGAACTCCAGCAGGTCTGTAGTGGGTGTCGCGAAGCTGAAGTAGAGGAAGTTCTTGGACACCCTAAAGGATAATAGCTTGAGGTGGGGAGTGAGGCTCACTGACGCCAATTTGAGGGCCGATGATGGTGGCAACTGTTGGCATTGTTTCTTCCGGTCTGTCCCCCTGGAACTGAAAGATAGAAAGGTTGAAGACCAACAACCAGTTTCACCATTAAATTATGTTCTAACATAACGCTATCAATCAAAGGAAGGTTTCTGAATGTCAATCACTAATCCTGCGAGTTATTTGTATGGGTGCCTGTCTCTATGAGACGAAAATTAAATTGAATGTGGTTTTTCAGATAAATAAATTAAAAGGCTATCAAAATTCACGTGGGTGGGTTGAGCCACGGAATATGTCGGCACTATATCAGTTTTGGTTGCTACAAGTTTTAAGCATAACTTAAACTTTTAGATGTACTTCTACAGCCCTCATATTATTTCCCTTTTTACAGCAAGATTATTGAATTTAAACACTATTTTTAAATAGGTAGATACGTGGGTTGTTGAATGTTTACTAACCCAACGTTTGCATTGCCGGAAAAGTTCGCAACACATAATGAGTAAACCATTACCAAGAAAAAAATAATGCCTTTTTATTCAACGGGAAAATAAACAGAAAATTTGACCAAAATGAACCAATTACTCACCAAATTGTGTATATTCTTTTCAAAGCACCAGAAATTTTGATTGCCATGATGACAGCGGCTTGAGAAACTATGACAACTTCAAACTGACGCCATAGTTTTTTTCTTTTAGAAGTAAAAAAAGTTTTTAACACGGCTATAAATAAATACTACTTTCATCAAACTGCAGCATAGTTTCCATGCGTACCTACGAAGGGACGCGCTGGTAGCTTGAAGAGCTTTTCCAGCTTCACTGGGCAGAGTGGCGAGTACAGAAGGTACTCTAGCCGTTTGGCGATCGTCGGTGCGCGTGCCGACGAGGCCGAGTGTGGGCTTCGCGAAGCTATCCTAGTGTTAAATACCAAAGAATAATAATGTCGGACTTCTTGGCGGGAATCTGAAGCGTCATGTTAGCGGTTTTGTTTTATTTCCTCAAATTCGTGTTTAGGCGACTATTAATGTGTAATAATGGTGGGTTATTAACCATTGAGTGTTCGTGAACGTGCATGAGTGTGGGCGAGTGAAGCAAAACAGTGCATCGTGATTCTTCGGGTTCTCTCAAGTTGTCCATAGGAGGTCTCACCACAACTTTACTGAGACTCAAAGGGTGGGAAGGGGTATCATCTATCATCCTTCATTATATAATTACTTGATCTCATTTTGTAACTCGATCACTTATAAACTTGAAAATGGTAAAAATCAAGTCGACGTCGACGTGTATTGCCAACATCATCAAAAAAGAAGAAGAAGAATAAAAATGTCGAGCACGTAGAATTTTGTCCAATGACTCCAAGCTACCTACACAGTAGATATATTTATCTACTGTGCTACCTATTCTTATCGCTCGCGCCTCATGTCGTAATGTCACCCCTCCCGTGCCGCTTCCATACCTCAGGCACAGACTGATATAAGCGCTAAGTAGGTTTGTAACGAATTATGTAGATAAAATAGTATCATATTTATTTAATTTTTAGTGTTAAAGATTTGCATCTCAAGGGTTCAATTCCCGCCTAAGACAGTTCGACTTTTTCAAGTTATTTATAATTTTCAAAATAATAGTATCATGTATGATCCATCAAAAACGTGTATGGAAACATTTATTTATCGGATACACATATTTTTATCACTGGTAGCGATCTCCGTGTGTAGTCCCAGTTTTTTACCCGTTTCGTTTTTATTCCCGCTCAATACAGAACGATTCAATGGAAATTTACTGTGGCACGTGTTGTTAAATTGCTGTTTATTTTTATGAAAAAGATTTAAATTATGTAGGTACTACTTATACGAGTAAATACAATCTAAATAAATATCAATGAATAGATTGTCATGAGCTGTACTCGTAGGTCTAACTCAAAACGGCCATGATAGAACTAAACTACGAGTATATTTACAGTCAAAAAAGTTAATACTGTCCGACACCCGTATTCACAGACGATGCTTGCTTAAGTGAAGCAGCAAATCGAACGCACAGTGTTGAATAGAGCTCTGTGATTTTCGTGTGTAACCCTGTGCACGCGCACTGTGAGAACTCATAGTAATGTTTGTGAATACGGGCGTGAGATTACCTCGTTTGCCTGAGGGATGGATGATCAAATGACATAGTATGGTCTTACCTAACCGAGTCACTACTTTTTAGTCTGAGCTTAAGCAACAGGTATATAAATTGAAAGGAACCGCTCCATTGGGATCTTCTCTTTTCATCTAACTTCTTTGAATCTGGAATTTAAAGTTAGTTTCTCGTAAAATTCCGAAACTTCTGGATTTACAGTGTTTTAGCTAAAGTTTTCAATGGCTGGGAACTGATAATTAATTCTGATGTTCCTCTAAGGATTTGCTTTAGACCTGTTTATCTTTTGGTTTATTAAGACAACGTTTAATAATATCGTAACAGTCCACAAAGAAAATGATTGTAATGTGTCAGTTTCATCCGAATTTCAGGTCGCAGATGTCGCTAAATATTACATTTAATTTTATTCCGAACAGGAAAAGAAATGGACTTTCTTCCATTTTTTGCCTTCTTGAATTCCCATAATCGGGGTGCTGCTTGATAACTTACTGATTATAATAGTTATTATTACCGTCTGGTTAGAGTTTACACTGATGTCAAATAGTCTCATGTGAATGTTTTTTGGATACAATGTTTTTTCTCTACTTATTAGTTTTATGAGTGAGAGACTTTTTCCCGGGATAAACTTGACCTTCACTGGTTGGGTTTTTATTGGCAGTCAAGCTGTAGATCCTAGCTACACAGGAGTTGCAGCGGTGGGAACGAGAGGTAGAAATAGTCCCGTTTTATTTTTTGATGAGGTAAAATAACTTCTTATTTGATAAATAAGGTAAATATACAAAAAAATAACTAAGTTCTCTCATCTACTTTCTAAAAGGTACTTTTGAAAATATGTTTCCAAATCCAATGCAAATGTCAGTACGTAGTACCCAATAGGTCACGTACCGTCTTAAAAATTCATAAGTAAGCCCATAGTCGACTTATTTACAGATTTGGGCTGCCAAGTTTTAAGTGGGTGGATTTAAAAGTTGGCCTGCTCTTGGAGTTTTTCTTCAGCCGTTTAATAATTCATACGGCCTCGGAGACACCTCATGATAAAAAGGAAATCTTTGTTTTTGTCAAAAAATCTTATTTTGTTCAAAAATTTAATACATACAGTCACTTTATTTAGTTAGTTCGCAAACTGTTTGTCCATGGTAACTCTCCTATGTCAATCAATCAATTAAAGACTTTATCTTTTATCGGGAATGAAATATTGTTTGATTTTTTATTAGTGAAACATGGGATCTAGAAATGATGCATTTTTGGATGGATAAGAAAAACAAAAGAGGTCTACATTTTCGTTTAGAATAACCATTTAATTTAGGATATATAGATTGCAAAGCACTTGTCTAGTTCGTTTTCTGAAACTGAGACTAATTCAAATCCAACCTGATAATCTCTACTTAAAACTAGATTTTTAAATATTATAGCAAACATTAATAATAGGAAGCATTCATTTAAGAAACATGTCAAAGATGCCCTCAGCCAAGCTACCCATGGCTCATCATAAAGATTGTAGAGTGTGTAGAATATTTGCGGGATAACCCATTGTAGTATTTGAACTCTTTTTATATACTCTGCAGTTTATGAACACTTTCTTATTTATTTATATTCATTCTTTTTGTGCCTAATGCATGTATAACGAATCTGTAAAAACATATTTAGGGTCACATTTTAGTATAATAATATATCTACAATTAAGTATTGTTTAAACCATGTAAGGAATGTAATCTGTTTTGTTTTCCAAATAAATAAATATAGGTTAACTTTACACTTAAACAAGCAACCTCTCTGTTCCTTATTAACTCGCTGGAGTTATCTATGACAAATAACTGCGGACTTTAGACCAGTCGGAACATGGCTTGCTAAATCGGATAGTTTAATCTGATCTAGAACTGGTTAGCAAACTTGGACGCGGGTCAGCCGACAGCTGGTTAATTGTTACGTCGAATTTCGGGGTGCAATTTGTCATCTGGCGGAAATCACAATCTTTATTACATGATATACTTAAAATTATTGCTGTCTTTCCCGAAGACTATAATCCGGGTCTTTTCAAGGCGACAGTGAACAGGCACTTACTGGGCAGATAATATGCATCCTAGACTGCATCCCACTTAACATCAGGTGCGATTGTGATAAAATATCTGCCTTGTTATGCATAAAAAAAACAAAGTCGCTCGCGCTTCCTAGGTATACTCTTAGGGTGAGGCCCCAGTAATCCGTTGCGCTACGTCGCGTCATAAAAATATATGGAAAGCGTCGCTCGCAGCGCCGACGCTGCGACAGCCTCACCCTTACTACGCAATTGATCGAGGGCTATCGTTTTAGCGCTCACCAGTTAGCGCCACTGTAGAGTAAGGTCCTGTCACTTGCTAGTAGCGAATACAGTGGCACCAACTGGTGAGCGCGAAAGTGGTAGGAGGACTATCGCATTTGCACTCATCAAGATGGCGCCACTGTAGAGTAAGGTCCTGTCAATCGCCAGGGGTGCCAACTGTTAAGTATAAAAACGATAGCCCTCATTGATTTTAACTAGATATAGCACCCATGCGGGGCGGGTCGCTTGTAGACTATAGTTTTCATCGTAACTCTCATTGTAACTTGTCTTTACCTTTGTTATTTTTTTTAAAATTCACTATAAAAAAGGTTTTATAGTTATGTTTACCGTTGCAAAAAAGTAATCTTGCTAAGTGATCGCGGTACAAAAATATGTGTTTACAAAGTGTACTCACAATTTCTACGAAACTACTCGAGCGTTCTGAACCAACTTTTTCTTACATTCTGGTTAGAACTCTTCAGAAGATCTCAAGTTATATTTGCTCTGAGATCGTCAAAGTTTCCTCCGCGGGTTTCACATTTATTAGCAATATCATATTCCCGATTGTGCTCAGTAAGTTCTTTTTTAAATTTTATTCCCTTATTTATTGCACTGGAAAATGCAGGATTTCCTCTAGGAATTGCAGCAAGAGAAATATCGCGGGATATTGTGAGAAACAACAAGCATTTAAGGAAATGATTGTAAAATATACAAGGCAATTAGTGTCTGCCATTGCATCTTTTCTTGGAAGCTTTCTTACAAGTAATATTTGTATAATTTGATACACAATTTTTGCTTTGTTCATTAATTGAACACGTGAAAGTATAAAGTGGTAAAAGTACCTGCGTAATTTTCGTCAAACACAAGTTTGTTGGTTGTCAATTAATTTTATATGTATGCCTCTACATGTAATCAAAGAAATATGATTTCGTTCTTCAAATGTCGTCTCAGTCCAGCATTTTCCGAGGTCATTTAAGCTCAATTTAGCTAATTTCGGCTCATTAAGTCTAATGATTCCAACATGGTATCAGAAAGTTAAACAAAAATAAGATAACACCACCTTAATCACTAACCTCCTCCTTCAAATAACAACACTGTCAATAACATTTCAATACCACCCAGTCTTCACGCTTACTATGTGTTCGACAGAGCCTCCCCACCCCTCTGGCCTCCGGTGGCTGTCCTCTGCCCTCCAAAATGACAGCTTTATCGGAGTGTGGAAACCTGATATTATTGAGCAAAATAATGACAATAGTAATCGGAACTCAATATCCATAAAAGCATGGCATATCAAGTTAAATGTTTATGTTATGGAGTATGTTTTACAAAATGGCCGAATAAGTCGTACTTATGTAAACAACTTAAGCCCGTATTCACAAACATTACTATGAGGTCTCACAGTGCGCGTGGACGCACAGGGTGACCCACGAACCAATCACAGAGCTCTATTCAACGCTGTGCGTTCGATTTGCTGCTTCACTTAAGCAAGCATCGTTTGTGAATACGGGTGTGAAGCTTTCAGTGTGATTTATAAACTTAGTAATCGTAAATAATTGAAGAATCTTTAAAATACCTATATTCATTATTTTGACTACCTACTTATCATTGGGTAATGAAATTACGAGACGGTGATCTCTCTGATGGTTTCTGATAATTTTGAGTCACAATGCTTTTATAGCAATGTGACTTTCATAAGAACAGTCATGTTAAGCGAAATCGTGTATTTTTAAGTCAGTCGCTTTTAAAAGTGAATTCAGAAGAGTATTAAGTGAATTCATTTTCAATACAAACAGACAAAAGAAAATGTAACGAAATAAATTTATCGCAAGTCTACAGCTTGGGACTGGAATTCGCTGCCTGCTGCTGTCTTTCCTGAAAACCATAATCCGGGCCTTTTCAAGGCTAGACACTTTTTATAGGCACTTACAGGGCAGATATGTACTACCATTCTAGACTGCATCTTAATTAACACCAAGTACGATTGCAGCCAAATACCTGCCTTGTCATGCATAAAAAATCTCAAATTAATACTTACTATGATAGATATCGCATTTACAAAACTCACACCCACGAACCGAATTCCCAATTCTCTAAACCAATTCTCAATTGGAATTCCGACCTCGGCACAAATACACAGCGTTCATTAATATAATAATTGTATGGCTAGTAAGTTCTCCCATACAAGTTCAACACGAGAAGTTCCCTGAAATGTACATGTAACTTGGAAATATCCCGCCTTGGGGGATGCGGAGTGAATTTACTTGTGATTTGGCTAATTAAATGTTGAGATTTATCTTAAAAGTAATAAATTACCAATAAAATAAATTAATTTTTTTTGTGTGGTTTGAAGCAATAATATTTTTTTACTCTATCTGAATCATCAGTTTATTCCTGGATAAAATAGCTACTAGTTTAGTTACTTTTAAGAGCGATCGAGTTTAAATCCGTTGTATTGTTTTGTTTTGATAGCAAAATAATATTACGCAACATCAAGTTTATTATTATTGACGTAAGCAAGCTTACAATTCAGTAAGTTAAAATTTGCTTATTCTGTTACATATTTTATATAATTTCATAGTCAAAGGTTTGATATATTTACATCTATCTTTTCCTTTCAATAGTAAATTGTTGATTTTTACGTAGTATGTACGTACTTAGTATGTATATCATGTGAACTTAAAATTAAGCGCAAAGTGATAATGTAAAAAGTTATTCAAATAGCTACACAGGTACAAATCTCGTAAAGTAGAACGAATTGTGAGCAAAACAGTCTCCAGGCAGCAAACGTTCATAAGTTTTCCACCTTGTGATTTATAGTGTCATTTGTCATTTCTTTGTCTGGGGACCGGTAGATATACAAACATATCGCTAGATACTTTTAGACTCTTACTAAAACTGCGCTTTAAACTCGATTAAACTTCTAAAAAATGTTGAAGATTACCTACCGCTTTTTTTGAAATCGGTAGCCTACACGCAGACTTTTAGTTGGCCGATAGTTGGGTCCGATTCTAATTTGTATGAATCGGTGTAATGTAACTTTATGTAACTTTCATACGTGCCCGTACTGATTAACAGCCCAATCCAACTATTGGCCAGCTAATAGTTGGTGGTCTGCGCCTAGACTAAAAAGAATCAATATGCAAAACATATCTGGTTCAGCGGATAGAATCGTTCGTTCGTTCGTTCGTTTCAGCCAAATGACGTCCACTGCTGGACAAAGGCCTCCCCCAAGGTTTTCCACAATGAACGGTCCTGCGCTGCCCGCATCCAGGCTCTTCCCGCGACCTTTACCAGATCGTCGGTCCACCTAGTAGGAGGCCTGCCCACGCTACGTCTTCCAGTCCGTGGTAGCGGATAGAATAATATTGAATAAATTATTATAATTTATTGGAGGCACATATTAATGAGGATCATTTAAATGTATACTTAACCGAACAATCAAAACACCAAACAGTCCAAACAAAGAGGTCACTTTGTTCCACTGTACAGTCATCCAGTCATCAACATTTACAGCACAATTACAGATCTTATAATTAGAGATCTAAGACTGAAATTAAAATGCTGCCGACTATAGCAGTGAGAGGACGCAAGTAGGTCAAATGCGTCTTTGACAGCCGTCGCCGTGACCCACGCAAGGACTTTCTAGCTACAAATTGGTGCTTGGAGACTCGCAGACAAAAGTACACTTTATTCATTTAAACGTTAGCCTTAAGTTCAAATGGCCTGCAATTTAATATTAGCACTAACAGCAGTTTGTTATCATGTAGGTATTTTGTTTAATATGTGTCACCTGACGTAGTTAGATTACAATCTAACCCACTGTTAATTCACAATCTCACGCGTTATTTTATAAACTGACGAAGTTCACAAATTCAAAATAAGAGTAAGAAGTTGTATAAAAAACAACAAAATCAAAACGAAGATCATTTTTGCCAAAATTCAGTATCATTTTAAATGCGACTGCAATCTCATCTCGGTGTTTTAAAACATCATTTCTCTGGAGTAATCTACGCCCGGTTCCATATTTTTTTCTTTTACACGTCATATTAATGACTGAGATTACATAATAAAAAATCTACCTACAACCATCTTTGCTGTCTTTCGAAACAAATTTACCTAGCACTTTTTCCAGCGATTGCACCTTCACTTATAGTCTCTAGGTACTCAATGTACGTACCAGATTCTCAAGCTTAGTAAATTCAGCGAAGAAATGATTTTAATCAATCCGATGAATGACGGCCCAAACTTGGAAGCTGCCGGTCTATGTGTGGTATATGAAACATCGAAAATGTAACATTTTTTGCAAATGATAAACAAAAACTTGAAAAAAGTAATTAGAAAATAAGACTATAGCCTAAGTTAGGTATTAACTAAAAAACTGCTCGTTCAAAGTTCCTGAGTGGTCTCCGAAGGCCGAGGCTGTAATTAGCTGAACTGAACCCTAAGGCTTAGTTGCACCACTTAACTTTAACCGTAACTATGACGATAACCGGTGCTTTTAGTATGGAGTTTGACAGATTTTTGACATTTGTCAAAGTTAAAGTAAGATGGTGCAACCCAGCCTAAGTGACTCGCTGGAGACCTAAGCCTCGCAAAACAGAAAACAATTAGTGACGTGGCTGAAGTTAGCTGAATTGACAACTCATTTTGTAACTCCTTATTTATTTTTTCATGAATAAATAACTCCTTAGGCCCAGAACAGACAGTGAAACGCAACTGCAACGAAACTGCAACTGCTAGTTACTTTTGAGTTGCATCTAAGTATCTGCCATAGCGTCCGTTGAGAGACCACACATGACGCGACCAGTTTGAAACGTTCAGTTTCAGTTTCATTCATCAGAATCATCAGAAAGTTGCAGTTTTGTTGCAGTTGCGTTTCACCATGTGTTCTGGGCCTTAGTCATTTTGTCAATTCTATTCCTCAATTAAAAAGAATTCATTTTAAAATAAATTAACTTTTTACAAGCTTTTATTTACTTTCACATGTCTAATGTCGTCCAATCTTGCAACTTAAAATAGACCCACTTACCGGTTTCAAATTGAGCTGAAATTTTTCATGCAAGTCGGATGACAAGTTATAGACGCCTTGCAATATCTGGGGGCACGGCAGTGCCCCCACCAAGTCGAGCAAAAAAGCGGCACGGCCGTACCATCCTTTTCTCGAAGCAATTCAGGCCATTTTCGACTGCCTGTAACTTCGTTGTGGATAAAACTAGAAGGCTGAATTTTCATTAGCTATGCAGGCATTGTAAAGACACGGTATATTTACAATTTCATTCAATTTGAACCAGTAGTTTAGGAATTATAAAGGGTCAAAGTTACTTAATTTTGTCACTCACTGACTCACTGACTCACTGACTGACTCACCGATCATCAAAATTCTAAGGCACTTCTAGCAGACCTAGAAGCTTCAAATTTGGAATATAAGTAGTGTTTGGTGTATTAATCAAGGAAAAACTAAAATATTTGGGGGCACGGTAGTGCAACCGCCAAGTCGAGTAAAATTTTTCAATTTCGGTTCAGTTTTCTAGATACATAAGTGCTGTCTATAAAATACAAAAAGAAATGAGATCCCATCAAAAACAATACTTGTCAAAAAAACCAAGTCTCGCAACTCAGTTGTTCTACGGTAAAAAGTTGTGAGATCCATGTAATACCAAGTCCAGGCCAGGAAATCTTTAACGTTTTACATAAATATATTGACTTGGCCATCGCATGAAAACACGTGTAAATTAAATTATTTAGTGCGATGGACAAGTTGTTTTTGATGGGATTATGATTACATGGAGCTGATCTGATGATGGAGCTAGAAGGTAGCCATAGGAGCTCCGTTTTATTCTTTTTAGAGCATTAAAAGCTTGTTTTAGAAAAAGATTTTAAACAGTCTATTTACATCTAGACTTCCTAAAGCGAACAAAATAAATGTAAAGTAAATAAATAAGGTAGATTGCATTTGTTCTTTTCTACATTAGGTTTTGATTGAGTTATAAGGTCCTCCATTATAATAAAATACTATAGTAGAAATTGTATTAAATTTCAGGGTGAAGGAGTTGAAAGCTCTACTTCATACGCCATGTTCCACGTAAACAACCAAAGTGCCGAAATTCGCATCGCCATGCAAAAGTTTGAACGTATTGTAACAACACGGTATCACGTGTTAAGGCGGTGTTAACTGTTGTGGTCATAGTTAAAGTTAGGCCCTGTGCGCTAACTAACTTTTATTGCTTTGCCGCGTGTATGAGGCGCCGAAATTGGTTAAATTCACTGTTCTATTAACCAGGGATGTTATGTATATCCATAACTGTAACCGAAACTTTCGGATAACCGAAATAAAAAATATCCGAAACCGTATCCGATTTAAAAGTTTCGGATAGTTTCGGATGTAGGCAGCTTAAATTGTTTTTTGTATAGCATTATATGTAAAGGCATAAACAATCTGATTTACCTTTATAATGCCATCTAGTATCAATTTTGATTATTTTATAGTAATAAAAAGTATTTAATACGATGCAAAGTGTGCGGCCATGAATGAACCGTGTTGGTCAACTATTACAAATTGGAGTCTAAAGCACAGATATCCGTAACCGTAACCGTAACCGAAACCGGTATAATATTATTCATATATCCGTAACCATATAAATAACCGAAAGTACATATCCATAACATCCCTACTATTAACATTGTTGCATGTGATATAATGTTAGTCTCTCTGCTCGACCTGTGGTTGACTGGCAGATAATGCCACCTGGCATTAAGTCCGCCACTGTACAGTTGTATGTGCAAAAGTGTAAATAAATAAATAAATAAATAAATAATGTAATGAAATGTAAATCACTGAGCTTTTTTCAGTTTGACTGGCAGACGGCTTAAATCCTGTCTGAAAGAAATGTTCATGCTTCAAAAGGTACGTTAAGTTCCATCAACATTGAGCTATGTCAGATGTCATAATGCCTGACACGCGGGAAGAAGTGATCGAAGAAGAAGACAGACTGAACATTTAAGTAGGCTGAGTTGCACCATCTTATTTTAACACTAACAGTAACAATAACCGGTGTTTTTATACAGAATGTGATAGATTTTTGACGTAGTAATATAGTAAAGCCTTACTCTGTGACTGTACAATTAAATCGGGCTCTGATCCAGTGTGGTACCGAAATAAGTGATCCCGTTGGCACAAGACTTTCTTTACTACGAGTATGTGTAGGGTAANGGCATTTTGTATTAGTTTTTGTATACCGCCTGAACAAAAACATAGGGGAACATTTTGGTGTTATACATAGATTTCGAATATAAAAAATATATAATTTAACTAATTAAGACATGACGAAAAAACTGTGGTATGTCTCGTTTCTGTCGGGCCTGGGTCACAGATGACCGTTCTTCTTTCAGAGTGAAGGAGTTCGAAAGCTCTTCTTCATACGGCATACAATATATTGCACGTAAACAACCAAAGTGCCGAAATTCGCATCGCCATACAAAAGTTTGACCGTATCGTAACAACACGGTATCACGTGTTAAGGCGGTGTTAACTGCTATGGTCATAGTTAAAGTTAGGCCCTGTGCGCTAACTAACTTTTATTGCTTTGCCGCGTGTATGAGGCGCCGAAATTGGTTAAATTCCCTGTTCTATTAACCAGGGATGTTATGGATATCCGTAACCGTAGCCGAAACTTTCGGATATCCGAAATAAAAAAATATCCGAAACCGTAACCGATTCAAAAGTTTCGGATAGTTTCGGATGTAGGCAGTTTAAATTGTTTTTGTATAGCATTATAATGTAAAGGCATAACAGCCTGATTTACCTTTATAATGCCATCTAGTATCAATTTTGTTTTTTTATAGTAATAAAAAGTATTTTATACGATGCAAAGTGTGCGGCCATGAATGAACCGTGTTGGTCAACTATTACAAATTGGATTCTAAAGCACAGATATCCGTAACCGTAACCGAAACCGGTATAATATTATTCATATATCCGTAACCATATCCATAACCGAAAGTACATATCCATAACATCCCTACTATTAACATTGTTGCATGTGATATAATGTAATGAAATGTAAATCACTGAGCTTTTTTCAGTTTGACTGGCAGACGGCTTAAATCCTGTCTGAAAGAAATGTTCATGCTTCGAAAGGTAAGTTCCATCAACATTGAGCTATGTCAGATGTCATAATGCCTGACACGCGGGAAGAAGTGATCGAAGAAGAAGACAGACTGAACATTTAAGTAGGCTGAGTTGCATCATCTTATTTTAACACTAACAGTAACAATAACCGGTGTTTTTTGTACAGAATGTGATAGATTTTTAACGTAGTAAGATGGTAAAGCCTTACTCTGTGACTGTACAATTAGATTGGGCTCTGATCCAGTGTGGTACCGAAATAAGTGACTCCATTGACACAAGACGTTGTTTACTACGAGTATGTGTATTAAATACATTTTTGTAAAATATTGTAAAGTATGCAATTAAACTAGCATCTATCTAAAGCATTAATTTCAAACTTCGTTCGTTCGTTTCATCCGAAAATCGTCCACTGCTGGACAAAGGCCTCCCCCAAGTTTTCCTCAAAGACCGGTCCTGCGCCGCATACATATGTCAATTTTTTACGCAGTCGCTAGCGGGCACCCATCATGTACTATTGGAAGGACATTTCTCATTTCCTCACATTTTTCTCTTTCGAAAAAACCGTCCCCGTATGTTCCAGCACAACCACGCAATCTGCCATTTGATCGATCACTGGAATCACGATAAATCTTGCCCTTATTAATCACAGATAGAGCCCTCGGGGCTTCGGTCTGTTGCCAACAAGTTTAACTTGTGTTCGTTAAATGAACTATTATAAGGAGGTTAATAGGCATACCTAACCTACTTGTAGTTAAAATGGATATGACGAAAGGTTATCTATTTATTTATTAATAGACAGTTTGACACCATACCTACCCCAATAATTCGAAACCACAACTGTTTTAAAAAGACTCTTCATTCTGGTCTTAAAAACCTAATTTATTTTAAATTACCTGTAAATTTCGATTTTTGTTCGAATTGTAATTGAAAAAAGTAGTTTAATTGGGTTGACAAAATAGTGACGTCACTTGCTTGTAGTGCCATACAAAATCTATGGGAGAGTTTCGTTTTGACAGTTTTAAAAAGTACGTCAATTGACTGTGGTGTCAACATGTCTATTAAAGACGCAAAACAGAATTAGAAAAGATTGATTCAGATTTTTAAGAGCTGGTTTCTATTATATTGTGGCTTATTTGTAATATCCTAAAAATTTAATCTTGAATGAATGCTTAAATGATCAGCCATCGCCAGAGTGCGAGAAAAATTTTTAGGATTCCGTAGTCCTGACAAGGAACCCTTAAAGTTTCGTCATGTCTGTCTGTCCGTCCGAGCTTTTGCTTGGAAACTATATTGGCACTAGAGAGCTGTAATTTTGTGGGATATACTGGTATGTATAATAATCACGCCGAAGAAGTGGTAGAATAAAATGTTGATTTTTTTTATTAAATTAGAGACCAAGAAATAGCTAATATTTTTACAGGCACCATAACTTACAAGAATACCTTTCTTATACAGGAGAAACAAAAGAGGTCTTAAAAGGCCTAACGAATTCAGCCTTGATTCTGCCCGATTATACCTTTGATCCTTCATGAGCATTTTACAGGATTCTAGGCTTTATTTCAAGTGGAAAAATACGAAATTCAAGCAAAGATAACAGATTTGCATATGGAAAGGGATTATGCGAAATAAAACCACGGGCTGATTAGCACGGTAACTTAAATCGTCGCTGCCAGAGACGAACGGAGGCTATAGTCCTAAAAAATACTTAGATTTCAACAGGATTCTAAAACTTTAGCGAAAAACTAGAATTCACGACGTGCAAATTTTTTTAAGTATAATTAATTAATTTGTTATAATAATGTTTAATAACAGAATAAAATCCGGGAAAAATAATTATTAACGACACATTGTCATAGCCAGCACTGTGGCATCTTTCCATCATCAAATGTTGTTTTTATTCAACCTGTCTGAATAATATGAACATTAATTACCTACTGAAAATATGAAAATGATCTACGAGTACTATTTAGGCCACTTTTTCTACATCAATATTATAAAGAGGAAAGATTTGATTGTTTTGATCAATTGAATAGGCTCCGAAACTACTAGACTTATTTGAAAAAGGCGAGTACGAAGTTCGCTGAGTCAGCTAGTACAGACATAAACACACGTGAGTCTCAGCAATCAACACATTTTTTTTTTTTTTTTTTTTTTTTTTTTTTTTTTTTTTTTTTTTTTTTTTTTTTTTTTNCGTACTAAGCTAAATATGCTTGTGTCACGAGTGAGCTCACCACAATAGTCGAGCGGCGGCGGGGACCGAACCCGCGTTCCCCGGATCACGAGTCGGCCAGTCCGACCCCTTCACCGTTCGGCTATCGTGGCTATACATACATTACTATGAGGTCTCACAGTACGTGTGGACGCACAGGATGACACACAAACGAAACACAGAGCTCCATTCAACGCTGTGCGTTAGATTTGCTGCTTCACTTAAGTAAGCATCGTTTGTGAATACGGGCGTTAGTACTATCTATACAGTTGTCGTATGAAATACTTGGCGGGCTCCAACGATCCTTGGATCCGGCCCCGTCGCGTGCAAATGGCGAATAAATAACCAGTGAGATAAAGAAACGAATTGCAATACCGCCTGCATAGCTAAGCAGATAGTAGGCTGCCGTAATACTTGCTGCATTGGCTGCAAGTTTAAAGAATAATAATGCCCACTGGCCTGCACTTCTTGCTCGGGTAATATTTTTTATTTTTTTAACTATTATTAGAGGCCGGTAGATCGATTCTCTTAAATAAAACACTGGATACTCATCTTATACATTATATTGCCATAGTTTAGATACAATTCATCACTTAGCACAAAAGCGCGCGGAGTCATGTCCGCGCGTCCCTCTATTCTGACGTTTGATTCTCGTGTGACATTGACATAACGTCAATGTCACTATGACAGCAGCTCATTGGCTATAACGATACCGCTATTTTAACGTTTTATATTTTTCAAAATCACAATTAACACTATGTAGGTATATTATGCGGGAATTTGACCTGATGCTTTTTTTATGTGACAGGGGCAAACGAGCAGACGGATCACATGATGGTAAGTGATTACCGTCGCCCATAGACACCCGCAGACCCAGGGGCGTTACAGGTGCGTTGCCGGCCTTTAAGGTGAAGATATGCCTGATGAAATGACGGCGTCGGGCACAGATGTTGCAGATTATGTTTAATCTTGTGTAGTATTAATTACGAGTACTTGCTCTGTTATTTGATTTTTATTTACATAATAATTCTGTTCAACGGAAGGTTTGTGATTCCTAAAGGTAACATCGATCAGTGATCTGTGATCCATCAAGAGCCTGAAAAGGTTTTTTTCAAGCGAGTTGAGTTTGGTGGAACGATATACTTAGGAAAAGTAACCTAAGTGATCATAAACCATAGACTATCCTCTAAATTACCTCCTTACCCGTTAACCCACGCCAGTTATGGAGATTCCGCGTGGTAGGACTCCTGATGATAGAGACCCGGTGCCTTTAAATGTTTAACTCCCTAGTATTTCTAAGTCTCACAATCGTAATAGGAATTCCTCGAATATTTCTGATAAGGTAACTATATTTATCAGTTTAAGACTTTCCATTAAACTAACTTAAGTTCTCAAGATAGTAAGTAATTTATAAGGTCTAATGCATAAATTATTTCCATAAGTCTGCTCGTTATTATTCATGAATTCCTGTTTATAACCAAAATCAGACGTTCCCTTTGCAAGGTAGTTGTTTATGGGGCAAACTTGCTTCTCACACAGAAGTATCGGAGCAATGTTATTTATTCAAGGGAAAATTTAGGGAACAATCTAAATGGATTTAAAATAAGATCCATTGTTAGGAAAAGATGCTTTTATGGATCTTCACTCTCGCAAACTTCCGCTTTTGTGAATTATCTTGTATCATGGCTCAAGTATTATAATCTACTAAACATGAACTACATACTTATTCGTATTTTATAATTGATGGTATTTAGGTAGGTGTATTTGTATTTCTGGTGACTTTTGGGTTACTTTTAATATTGACACAACAAAAAATAAAATGTGAAACCACAATTTATTTCTTTTCCAAGATACCTACTTTTTACAGATACGAGTACATTGCCAATCGACTTAAAAGTTTGCCAATCTGTTCCTTAAGCCCTTAAGCCCTCACTCTAGTTTTCACACTTGTATTATAATCAAGGGCAAAACCGATAGCACTTTTTCTCCAATCCAAACTTGAGCATACAGAACAATAATATTTCGAATCCAATCACCCACGTAAGCTTACAAAGCTTATAAGAGCGAAGCAATTGCCCGGCAGAGCTTCGCAAAACAAATAGAAGTCCGGGGTGTTGTCTGCTGTAGAGGGTTTTTCACGCAATTTTATGGCTTTGGTTGCAGTTGGTTTTTAAATGCAGAATGAAAATGGTCTTTGTAGTGTATAGACATTTGTCTCGAGCGCATACGTCACAGCCCAGTCAGCGGTGGGGGCATTCGGCGTCCAACCGTGGTGCGGGCAGGTCGTGCTGTGTCCGTAGGCGAGCCAAATAGCAATCCAATAGCGGAGATAGCGGTGTACAATACAACAGGCTTGAAACACTTGAAGCACTCTTTATTTAAATAAAATGTAACCTATGTCCATAAGAGCCAAAGCACACGCTGCATCGCGGCGCCGCACCGCTCGTCTACTTGCTACAGATATTTCTATGTAAGACGACGTAGTGACAACGCTACGGCGGCGTCGTATCGCCGCCGCAACGCATCGTATTGCAAATACGTACTTACAGTTTCAGAAGATTGACCCACTATAAAGACTAGAATAACTCATAAAATTTGGACTGTGTCTATGAAATAGCATTAACACTGTAACTTAATTAATGTCAAGGACCTAGTTGATTACTACATCATTGTGACGCTATAATAGTGTTTAGTTTTGTCGTCTGTAGTTAACGAACTTTTTATACCATTTTTTCATATCGGAAAATCATTTTGATTGCCTGCAAGGTCTTCTCCAAACTACTGACGCCCAGTTTCTGTTTTATATCAGCTGTGCTCGGGCGAATCGTTCGCAATAAATTACGTTTTATACCATTTTCGAACGTTTTCCTTTAAAACGCTACGTAGCGATTTTAAATGGCTCTTTAAGTTTAACGTTTATCTTTTCGAATATATTAAATCTTGCATAAGTCCTTCTGTCAGAGATAAAGATAATAAAACAACACATTAATACAAATAATTTATACTATCGGCCACAGTTCCAGCTACCCATTCCCTTTTTTTCTCTCACGCTCTCATCAAATGGTGATACTTTGCGATATATCGAGGTTCGAGACGATATGACGATAAAATATTTCATATTACTAATAGTCCCGTTAACCCCTCGTGCTAAGCTTATCATGCTTGTTTTCCGATTGGGTTCATCACATTCACAATAGTCCAGCGCGGTGAAGTTCGAACCAACGTTCCTTGAATCTTAAGTCGGTTAGTTCAACACCGACACCGTTCGGTTAGTGTCGCTTATGATTTAAAGGAGAGCAGTGTACTTGTATTTTTGAAAAGCATAGGTTAGGTTAGGTTAGTGTACATACCTACTGCCTAACTCGAATCAAAAGTAATGCTTACCACTGATAGCAAAACTATTAATGATTGTGAAACTTCAAAGGAAGATCGTGGATTGGATTCCCGCCATAGGCAGTTCGATTTTTTTAAACTTATTCATAATTTAGTTTCACAAGATTAAGAGGTTAATGACTATTGTGAAACTTATCTATTTCTTTACTTAACGCAATATAAATAAAAAAATATTCAGTATCATCATAAAAATAAAGTGTCTTCAGTTCTTAAAATCCATTTTGTGCCCTTGGTAATTAAAAGATAATTTAGTAGAGTCGTAACCCTTAATTGCAAGGGAGACGAAGATTTTTATCACATAATATAAAAAGAAAATCTCCTTAAACAATCGCAATAAAACACTAACCTTTATTTCAAATGTCCATTAAAACATTTTAATGTCTAATTCAATGTTTTAATTGCTATAATAATGGCCCCTCATGAATTAGGAACATCATTTTCAACGTAGTCGTAATTTTGTAACGTAATCTGTCAACGTACGTTTAGCATACGTAGATTTCAAAGTACTTATGCTATCTTTACTACATGAGTAATATAACTCATAAATGGAGTGGAGGCCTCGTACCGGAAAACGCAGCGTGGGACGTCCACCCACAAGGTGGACCGACGACATCATAAAGGTAGCAGGAAGGCGCTGGACGCAGGCCGCTACCAACCGGGCAGCATGGAAAGCATTGGGGGAAGCCTATGTACAGCAGTGGACGTCCTATGGCTGAGATGATGATGATGATGGATGATGATGATGATGATAAATATAACTCATAATTATTATTAAAAGGATCTTAACGATAACAAATGTCAACACTAGGTATGACTAGAATAGCATCGCGAACGCCATAAATTGCCCTGCCAATCACCAATCAAGTAACTAGCAACGAACAAATTAACAATTTAGTAATTTGTCTGCTATGGTGCTTTGTTTACTGGACTACACGCCATGTATTTTCTTTCAAATGTTCACTCTAGTAAAAAGACCCATAAACTACGCTCCTGAAAAACACTGTCTCTACCCGTAAAAAACTTCAAAACCCATAAACATGGGACGTTAATTCACAACTACTCGTACAGTTTCCAGTCGATTCGTTTCTGTATGCCCTTTATCTTCAGCATTCCCGCACCGAACGGGCTAGGAAGCGGTGACTCAACGACCTGTCAAACCTATACTGAGGTATATCGAGAAACGGACCGTGATTATGCAGTATTGCAGTAAACGGTGAGATCCTACTATAAATTCCTAATTTATTATAATCATAAATTGGCAGATTAGCGGTTGTAAGAGCGATCAATGCAGTAGGTACCAGTATTTAAATTTATTCGTTTAGCAAGAACTGGCATTAAATTTAGGTAAATGAAACGCATACAAGAAAATAATGAAATATAACTTAAGTAGGTACTTACCTGGTGATGGACAGAAGCACGTCATGATCTGTAAATAGAAAAACCTAGTTTATTAGTGATTCAAATAAATAAAATCGTGTGAAATGAAATGAAATTACTTGCGATTTTCAGTTTTTTATTTACAAAATTATTCAAAAAGTTCATAGTTCGGTAATAATAAGGCTTAAATCTGTATTATAAAACCTTTATCAATTTTATTTCATTTCAAAACGCTACAAAACAAATGAATTTTCCCGGAAATTCACACGATCATATCTAGTATTGGGTATTCGTTAGCATTTTCATATTTTCTTTATTTTACGATACGATATTCAAAATCATTTTATGTAGAGAAAATTCACGGAACTCTTTCACGGGCACGATTCTCATTTATCTTTTTCATATCATATTTTGGAATACCTTTTGTACGCTAGATCAATACTACCCGCATAGTCGAACGTTACAAAATAATTACATTCCGTCTAAGCAATCTGTATGCAATGTCGTATCACTTTACATACCACGCAGCTCGTATGTAAATGCCGCCGTACCCGCAAGCTGGCGGCCATATTTAAATTTGTAATCCTAAGCGAGCGTGCACGTAAATTATCTTCAATGGAGATCGAACGCGGGAGTAATGATTCTCCGGTGTACTTTCTTTGGACTAAAAAACGGGGTTACTTTGTGAATCTTTCTCAACTTGGTTAATGTGGAAGATGCCATTGGCAGAATTTAAATTTATTGGTATCATAAATAATCGAAAGGAATTTAGATAGAATATCAAGCAACAACAAGGTGTTTTTCATAAAAAAAAAATATCAATTTGTATTCTTTCATTTCTCATAATCCCTTTTCCATACCAGACCAACATTTGGCAAGAGACACAAATAAATAAGTAAAACCGAATTGAAGAGAGTTTAATTCATTGACATAAACTAAAGGCAATTTTTTAATTACAGTATCTTAATTTTATTTATTTATTTTTATTACGAATACAAAACAGGACAATGTCCTAAGCAATACAATGACATAATTGAAGTTAAAACGACTCAATTAAGTTGAAAAGACTTGCCTAGGCGAACACTTGATCTAAAAAACTGTAAGAAAATTGTATCCATTTAGAAAAGATAGCGCTTTATGAGGAAGGAAGGCTTACCAAGCAGTGGACTTCCATAGGCTTAAAAAACGATTTAGATTTTTTCTACATTCGACAACTCTTCTTTCTAACTAATTTAATCTCTATCTACTATCGTCTATAATGTAAACATGGGAGCTCACTCAAGTTGTTCCAGAAATCTATCACACGATTTTTTTTATACATATATATTAATAAAACTAGCTAAAATAAGAAATCGCTGTTGAACAGTTATTACTTCCTATAAGATCTTTGTAGGGCCCTTATCTCCGCTATGGATATATTTACCCTTTTTGCCTCGTATTGACACAGCCTAAGTTATAACAGCTAGATCAGCGAGTACAATCACAAAATACCTACATCGCATGAGTGAGACTTAATACAATTTTGTTGTAAAATATTTTTTATCGATAAGTCCATAAGACCAGTCGTTGCGGAAATCCTTGAGTGAGGCCTTTTGTGAGTAGCTATTATTATATCAGATGCAGTAGTATGTTTTTTCTTATCCACAACGAGGAAGCTCTTGACCTGTAATCTCACCTGATGGTAAGTGATGATCAAGTCGAAGATGGAAGCGAACTTCACCCGGAATTCTCCAACCACGGAGGAACTTTGCTGCTATTTGTAGGTACTCTGTTACAGGATTTTTGCCAGGACGACTGCAGATTTTTTGTTACCACGCTGAGTTAAGTATAGTGATGTGTCCATTCTATTTAGACTGTGGCCTGGTAATAGCGCATTACTGTATCATCAGTGAAGGGTTTGGACGGACGAGTCAGATTTTTGTTGGTTATGAGCCCTCGTAGGAAAAGCGAAAGGAAATTATTGTGGGAAAATGTTTGTACGATACTTGAAGACATGGTTTGGTTATACGACAATAGTTTTCATGAATAATATTGTATAAAAAAAATAGGGAATATTTTATGTTTGCTCAAAATTAGTTTTCAATCACTGTAAATTAGAATTTTAGTTGCTTGGAAATGTACTTAGGTATAATAGTAGATGGATCTTAGATGATAGAGATAGCAAACAATTAAATGGAGGAATTGCGTTGTTCACAAGTCTATAAAGTGTCTCACTTGATTTGTAATCTAAAAGTAACTCTAACATTCCGTCAACACCGTTTGGCATATTGTTAATAGTTCTGGTTAAAATGACATAGAATTTAATTTCACCTTGATTAGATAGATGTATAAACTCGATGAAATTTTAATCCCCGAATACTTCAACTTCAAACGCTTGAAGACGGAAAAGAAAAAACACAAGAAATAGCTCGATGAGCTCGTGTCACGGAACAAACAACTCTTTACAATCGAAATACAGCTTAGAATCGAACGGAAGCTCCACCACCTACAAGTGGTCGACTACCGACGCTTTACATTTATTCAGTGAATACATAATGAAATACAGAGTGCTGAGGCGTAGACAAAAGAATATTTTTATATTAGGCATACCAAGCTACTGAATTTGGTTAATATCGCAGTGAACGTATCATTGGCTGTGCCGAAATACACCTTATTCTTCGCTCTTTAAGGTTGCCCTATTAAGCTAAAAAAGAGGTCATGTTTTCATTGCTGGCATTCCTCTCATATAATACCTTTTCATGTATGAGACCACTTAAATTATGATGAGGGACATGGCCCAAGGCTATTACTGGTGAAAAGAAGATTGTGTGAGACAAATTTTGGCGAAATTGCAGCACCTAAGACGATTCCTAAACATATTAAATTACGTACGTTACGTATCACGCGGAAGAAAATTGAAGTTTCGTAAGCAGGAGACCTTCTTCACTTGGTATATTAATTTACAAACCTACTAATTTAGTTTTTTTTTAAGATTTCGTGACTGGATAGTAAGAAATTGGACAAAAAAATTGTGAAATTTCTAATTCCCATTAACTCCATGTGAAGTAAATACATTTTATTTTGATAAATCGTCTTTTTACAGTTCAATATTAATGTGAACAATGTTTAGCAAACTTTCAATTACTAAGTCTGAAATGCACCACCTAACTTTAACCGTAACTATAACGATAACCGGTGTTTTTTGTATGGAGTTTGACATACTTTTGACGTTCGTTACAGTTAAAGTAATATAGTGCAACCTGTGCAACCTGTGCAACCCAGCCTAAGAGTTAACCACTGGCAAATCAATTCATGTGTCTATGACCTACTTCATTACTTTTAAACTGGCAAAGTAAATTCCCATTGCCCTGGCCTCAGCTTATTAACCCTAGAGTAGTCGCGCCTTTCCGTGAAACGTGAGTGCTCGCGTATGAGCATTTTGCCGCCCAAACTTAAAGTCCGGTTGTGTGTCAATTAACAGTTTAAGAATATGAAAATCAGTTAAAAATGATTGAATAAAGCATATGTTACGGTTAATGTGATAAATTGAAAATTATGAATAATAACCGGTTATTATGAATAATTACCGACAGTCGCGGTAAAAGTGATAAATTAATAACATTTAACAGTGATTATTTAATCATTCAACCTTAGTAGTAACAAATATCATAAAAGAGAACAACATCTTGTGTACGTGCTCTTGTACAGCCAAAATTTTTGAACATTTTGATATCATATATTAATATAATTTGGCATAATGAGTTTGGAATGTTTCTTGCATAATATTACTTTTCCATGATGCCCATAACATAATGTTTTGATTTAAAGTGAATAATAGGTTAAGGTGCGGCGGGGGTGGCCCTTGGGCCACCCCTAAGCCGCCTATTTAGTTTTATACACACATAAATGATCTCATATTAATCACATTTACCAAATCATGCGGTAATTATTCATAATAACCGGCGATTATTCATAATTTTCACATTTATCACTTTGACCGTAACACATACACTATTAGAAAATAACGTTTATTAAAAATTTGTGGTTAAAATTTAAAGAAAAAAATATATTTTGGAAATGTTAGGAAATATTTATAGAAAT
>NW_021130579.1:0-510 GCF_004193835.3 Ostrinia furnacalis
ATTCCCTATCATCACAAAAAATCCTATCCATTAGATAAGTGAATTAAGCGTCTGAGTGAAAGCCACCTAATAGTCTTCTGATGCCGGATATGCTGACCCCATCCTTACAGTATTAAGTGTTTCATGGACTCCACATTGTATTCCACATGCTCGAGAGCTTCTGTTGTTAGGCCCATTTTGTGCGACATGTGATTCATTCCATAATGCCCAGTTTGCGTACCTGTAATTGCTTGGGCATACCTTTGAAAAGTTTTCTTCATGGCCCTGTATTTCCCTTTAGGGGGCGTCCATAAATTACGTGAGACAATTTTGGCTATTTTTCAACCCCCCCGCCCCCCTTGGTGAGATTTGGTGAGATTTTGCCTGACCCCCTCCCCCACCCCCAAATCTCACGTGATATTAAAAAAAATCCGAAATTTAATAGTTTTGGAGTAATATAACTGAGAAACATTTTTTTTGTGTGCTTTAACGTTGTCGCTAACGAGTGCATTAAAAAGATCTATAAAGTTG
>NW_021130580.1:0-681 GCF_004193835.3 Ostrinia furnacalis
TCGTCTTGTATTTGGATCGGTATCGAGGTCGTTTTATCATATTCAAATTTCGTATCCCTGCATTAACATCTATTTATTAGCTGGACACGAGTATTTTCCGATTCCTCGCTGAAGGGGGTCTGAGAGATTCTGGGACTTGACGTAAACTTATGCAAACCTTGATACGCGACCACGGACTCACAGAATCAGGTAAGTATTGTATCTTTATAGGTCTCGTTAGTGGTGGACATTTGGACCAAACTCTATACATTGTTGGTCATTGTCTTTTATTGTTTACTAGCTTTCCGCCCGCGATTTCGCCCGCGTCGAATTTAGTCTGTTACGGAAAAACTTTATCACGTGCGTCCCTGTTTCAAAAATCGGGATAGAAACTATCCTAGTATGTCCTTTCCCCGGACTCAAACTATCTCTATGCCAAAGGACAATGACCAAATATGTATGGAGTGTGGTCCAAATGTCCACCACTAACGAGACCTATGTAGTAAAATAGTCTACTAAATACTGATTCATTATAACCAAACCGCAATCAGAAATATGCTGTCAGTAAAAAGTTATGACTGAATGAAAAGTCTGTTTTTTACCTTTTCATCCGAAAAATGTTCTTGATATCATTCTATCCATTGCACATTTTGGACTAATCTTACGCATGTTATAGATGAATTTTATTAAATATTATATTAA
>NW_021130582.1:0-795 GCF_004193835.3 Ostrinia furnacalis
CACTTTGAACTTTGTTCCGCCTTAATGGCAATAAATAAGCAGACTTTTTTTATTTCGAACGGGATAAAAAGTATCCTATGTCCTTCTCCTGGCTCTAAACTACCTTCCTGACAACGCGGCTTCGCCCGCGTGGTTTGTTATTCCAAGTCTGATTCTTTTTTGTTATAGGTACCACGTTTTATAGTGACTGACATTTCATGTCAAGTCACACGGGAATGCTGTCGAACGGGAAAAAGAAAATAATCCTATGTCCTTCTCCTGGCTCTAAACTACCTCCCTGACAATTTTCAGCTAAATCGGTTCAGCCTTTCTTGAGTTATAAGTGGAGTAACTAACACGACTTTCTTTTATATATATACTAGCTGACCCGGCGAACTTTGTTCCGCCTTAATGGCAATAAATAAGCAGACTTTTTTTTAATTTCGAACGGGATAAAAAGTATCCTATGTCCTTCTCCTGGCTCTAAACTACCTCCCTGACAATTTTCAGCTAAATCGGTTCAGCCGTTCTTGAGTTATAAGCGAAGTAACTAACACGACTTTCTTTTATATATATAGATATAGATAGAAGATATTCCCTAATATTGCTCTCTTATATTTAAAAATAAGTGTATTATTCGATTTTTATATTGATTTACGCCCAATAACATTGGGGACAGTTATTGTGAGGTATAGTAGCTTAAAAAGCCAATTCAGTATAAGAGTAGGGTGCTGTATACTAGAAAATTATTAAATGTGTCGAATTAGATTAAAATAAAGACTATTAGCTATTTCTCTAAGAAAACCGACATGAAAA
>NW_021130583.1:0-519 GCF_004193835.3 Ostrinia furnacalis
TATTTACGAACGTCATACCGTAGTTTGTCCAGTGCTGTAAATTTTAACCAATGACGATAGATGGCGCTTTTAGACACGTTTTATTTATTTATTGAAATTTATTTGCCACATATCGTCATAATGTTAATCTGGGTTATAAACAATAATACTGTAAAGTTTCAACAAAATCCGTTCAGTAGTTTTTGCGTGAAAGAGTAACAAACATCCAGACATCATGACATCCAGACATCCAAACTTTCGCCTTTATAATATTAGTAGGATATTTCACAGTTGGGACTAATGAATAACCCATTAAGATAGTAGCGCCCTCCTGTCAATGACATACCTGGAACGATAGAGTTTTGAACAACTAATAAAAATGCTTTGTCCTAAATGACTGACGGATATCGTAGAGACCTGAAAGTTGGAAGGTGTGTTTTTTTTATGACGCAGGCATCTCATAAGAAAAGATTTTCCGAAATGGGGTCATGAAATGAAGGGGGTGAAAAAAGGGGGCAAAGTTTGTATGGGACAAAGTGA
>NW_021130584.1:0-954 GCF_004193835.3 Ostrinia furnacalis
GAGGCGGCGTTAAGCGTGGGCGATGTGGGCCACCGCCTACGGCCTCGCGGTACAAGGGGCCTCGCGACTCAAAAACAAAAATAAGCCGTAATGGGTGCGACTCTGGATGGGTGTGACTCTACAAAGTATATTATTTGTTATGGATGTGATTCTGGTTTGGTGGCATCTTGCCTAATGGCAAATCGCAAAAACTTCCCGATTAATCGGGACTATACGATGTTTACAGTTGATTTTCCAGAATATCGCAAATTCTTTGATATTGTTATTCCATTATTTTTGCCGTATCACTTACCGTTTTCGACATATCTGCGTGTGCAAATGACCTGCGCGTATCGATACGATTAATATTATAGGGAGTCCTTCGTACTTACATATAATATTATGAACCTCAAGATGTATAACTCAAAAACATTTTACGAAACTATTGAATAAATAATTGATTTTTTGCAATATTGCAAATATCATAGGACTCATTGTTAGTACTGCTAAAGTTCATCACCCCTTCAGGAAACCCCCAAAATTTCAATATTTTTGCCGTACCTATCTCTTACAGTTTTCGAGATATTTGCATTTGCAACCAATTTGTGCTGTGTATAATTATATACATTTGTTTGATTTTCTCGTAATTCGTCAGTAACTCGTAAACTACCATAAATACGAAAAAAACGTTAATAATCAATTTTGTAGACATTCCAATTTTTCACAAAAAAGTTTCAATACATTTTTCATTTCAGACAATAGTTTTTTAGTTATAACAAAAACAATGCTTTTTTCAATTGTTTAAACAATTTGCGAATGGCCGATAGTCTACACAAACTAATGGCCACGATTCCACCACGAGACAAACCTACTGTCAAAATTTTAAATCGATTGCTTCATTTCCCTATTAGTAATCGTTCGCCAAAATTTGAATCCGAACATCCATCCATCCATACACACACACACACACATACC
>NW_021130585.1:0-1816 GCF_004193835.3 Ostrinia furnacalis
GGTAATAAATAAGCAGACTTTTTTTTAATTTAGAACGGGATAAAAAGTATCCTATGTCCTTCTCCTGGCTCTAAACTACCTCCCTGACAATTTTCAGCTAAATCGGTTCAGCCGTTCTTGAGTTATAAGTGGAGTAACTAACACGACTTTCTTTTATATATACAGATTTTATAAATTGACAGTACTTAAACGCTTAATTTACCAAATTAATGCATAGTTACATAAATTAACTTAAGTAGTTATTCCAATATAAAAATATTTTATACCTAAATCAAGTACATAATAAAATTGTGTTGTTAAGTTGTATCTTCATAATAATATATTTTTTGTAATTTTATTTAAAGACGCAACTAATGCCAAATGTTTGAACTTTCAGATATTGGGTATTGGAGTAATAGCGATTGGTGCACTGTTACTGGCGTACCAGTCTGAAATTGAGATATTGATCGCGTACAAATATTCCCTGGATGTTTATCGTGGTGTATCGATTGCGGTCATCGTCTGCGGATGTTTTTTGTTTTTTGTAGCCCTTTTTGGTTGCTGTGGAGTTATAGCAAAAAATCCACATCTTCTTTTAGGGGTAAGTAGGTACTTGTTACCAACGAATCCTGTTTCCTGTAAGCCTACATTATTTTGATGATTTCCTTCCTGAAAAGTTTTGATAATTTGTTAAAAGTTTTGTTAAAACGACTCAATTCTCAATTTAGTAATATGTTACGGTCAATGTGATAAATGTGAAAATTATGAATAATTGCCGATTATTATGAATAATTACCTCATGATTTGGTAAATAACCGGTTATTATTCATAATTTTCAATTTATCACATTAACCGTAACATACCTACCAATGCATAAATTAGTTACCTACTGTATGGTTAAGGTAGTACAGATATAATTATTATTATTCATAATAAATAATAATTATCATTTCCAATATAGATTGTACTATGCAACTTGTGGTCAGATCAGAAATAATTGGTTTTTACTTTTTTGGGATTTAGATGTACCTACCTACCTGTGTGTACATAAATTTTAATGTAATGATTGTTTGTTTCAGTTCGCGGTATTTATGACAATATTACTGGCCGCTAAGATTTATGTGGTTGTAAAAATACGTAGCCCAACGTTCAAAGAATCAGTCGTAGGTAAACTGGATAATGCATTGAAATTGGATGATCCCAAAGCACAAAATATTCATTTAATTGAAATTGGGGTAAGTAATCATCATAATCATACCTAATACTTACCTACTGTTATTTATTTTTATTCTTGAAGAGGGTCTGGTAATGGCCCATTATTACTTATCGGGTAAAACTACAGTATTAGTAAATAACGTGTAAATAATTGAAATATATTCTTACCATCCAGTTTAAATGTTGCGGGACCATGGGTGCGGAATCATATGAAAAACTGAATATAACAATACTGCCAATAACTTGCTGCCCTACCGAAACGCGATCCATAAGAACCCGACCAAGCCCATGTTTAAAAGAAAACGCCTACAATGGATGCCTAAAAATATTTTTTGATGCACTCCTCTATGCTGTTTTGACATTTATAATCATCGAGGTAAATATTATTTATTTTGTTGTGAAAGGGGTAGACGATAAGTTTTTATATTGTTAATTATTTCAAACAAAAAAGTTCATTATTACTTACCTGTAATAATCACTCTTGATATTTTGAAACATTGGAACTGCCAATATTATTAATGAACTCGACTATACAACCTACCTACTAGTTTGCTTCAAAATATTTTCGTAGTTTTATCCTCTTTTACGTTACTTGAACTAGGTATGTACAGTCACGGAATGA
>NW_021130586.1:0-523 GCF_004193835.3 Ostrinia furnacalis
AACCTTCCTATACCCGCGCGTTGGTCTCCTGTTTAATTTACATACATAACATACAAAACAAACAACTGTGACAAACAAAATTCCACGCGGAAGAACCCTCGACGGAAAGCTATTCGCATTATAAAATATCACTTGAAAATATAGAACCGCCTAAGGCGGGAATCGAACCCACGGCCTTAAGCTCGCCAGGTGTCAAGTTATTTTAAAATTTTAAATCGAAAGGCAACTGTAAACGCCAGAAACTATCCTCTGTAAAACTAGAAATTTATGTTAACTGGTATTCACTTGTGTCCGTCATTTTCGTGGCTCTCGAAAATATTCTGACCAGGAATTTTATAGAATTTTATAAGACGTGTTGACACCGCCAGTCAATTGACGTACTTTTAAAAACTGTTAAATCAAACTCCCATAGATTTCGTATGGCACGACAAGCAAGTGATGTCGCTATTTTGTGAATTTAATAAAACTACTTTTCTTAATTACAATCCGACCAAAAATGGTAATTTACAGGTCATTTCAGATA
>NW_021130587.1:0-1182 GCF_004193835.3 Ostrinia furnacalis
CCAGAAAACTACATTATTCTAAAAGGATGTGGGTATTCACCATAGAGATATATGTAGAGAGATGCCAAATAACGCGCTGACTTCGAAACTCAGTGTCGCATTAGAAATCCACACACACAAAATAATCAAAATATGTGCTCATTATCCACTGCGGTATTAGTACTCAACGTTCGAATCATATTTTGGTAAAACGCAAGCAATGTAAACTGTTTACATTATGACGTCGCTGCTGTCATCATTGCTTTCACGAGCAATGTTCTGTTTTTGGGCATATTGCTGCGACACCGGCCCCGCCCCCTTGTCACATCTCGCTTTAGTTTCTGTGATCTGTGGTATTCACCATCTTATAATCTTTTTTATATTCCAGGCTATTGCTTTAGTGCCTCCCTGCCACCCATGCTAACGCAAGCCGCCATCGACGGATTAAACAGGATTGAGAACAATCCGTCTATCTTGACTGAATTGGAAGAAAACTCACGGAAACTTAACAAGTAAGATACCCTCTTTTTATAACAAACTAAAATAGACGTCGGGAGGGTAAATATTTTATTTACCGTTAAAATAGATATTGTTGCAATAAATCCCGTGAAGTGATAATTTTAAACTAAAGTAGCTGTGCTAAAGTGCTGTAACACCATTTTTACCTTTCTAAAGTGTAATAAAAATTGGCCAAAACTATAAGGGTTCCTTATCGGAACCCTTAAAACGGTTAGGCTAAAGCGAAGCATAACAACTGATATTCCACTTCAATGGCTCAATATACTCGTAATAGCACTGATAAAAGATTACGGCTATGTTATTTCAGTACTTGGGATTCTCGTGCAATCGCCTTTTATTACATTGTTAGCCGCAGTGTAATTGTTTGTTGTCCCAAATAAAGAGAGAAAGATTGAGAGCATATCAAATGTTTCGTGTTAGTCACCTCACAAATTAACATCTGATGTACTTTCTACATGACGCAGTGAATAAATTTATTTATTTATGAATAGAACTGTAGCACCAATTACACTATTCAAATAAGACGTAACTAAGTTCAGAATAACATTTAAGAACTTATAAACAATTTAACTTAAAGTACGGCCAACTAGCAGCGATACAAAAGGTCGATACGACTGTCGAGTTGACAATATATTCTGTCTCTTCCCATCTTGTGTATTTGTCGTAATGTCTCGTTCTCCCGCC
>NW_021130588.1:0-576 GCF_004193835.3 Ostrinia furnacalis
AATCTGTCTTTCTTGTGGTGCTTTTGGGTTATAGAATTATGTAGAAAAATGACAACACTGTAGTCTGTATGTATGACGATTTTTGCTCGATTTTAGGCAAAAAACTGATTTATCTGTGCGTGATTCATATGGTCAGGGCCCTATATGAATCACTAGCGGCCGCCCGCGACTTCGTACGCGTGGACCCCGTTTTACCCTTAGGGGTGAAGTTTCGAGTTTTTTAGGGTTTACCCGGAAATTATTCAAACTTTTCTCGCTGTAAAAACCATCCTTGGACTTCAACAAACATTAAAAAAAAAGAATTGGTAAAATTGGTCCAGGCGTTGTTGAGTTATGCGCTTACCAACACATTTTGCGATTCATTTTTATATTATAGATAAAATAAATTAGTTTTTGGTCTTTCAAGCACTAAAAAAGGGTTTTTTAACTAAGAATGACATCCCAGACTGCATATCACTTAAGACCAGGTGCAATTGCGGTCTTGTTATGAATAAAAAAAACATTATCATTTGTGTTTATAAACAGTAAATAAGTAGTATATCCGTTAAGCTAGCAACCACAACACAAGCATATTTA
>NW_021130589.1:0-858 GCF_004193835.3 Ostrinia furnacalis
TTCTTCATTATTAATAATCCATTGTTAATAAAAAGTTGGGTTTACAGGGGGCTAAAATCATAAATGGGTTTATCTATGATTATTCGATCACAACACTAGGTTGCCAAAATGTAACGTGAAGCGCTCCCTGCAAAAGAAATGTAAGCATGCGTTAAGCTTGGTGTCAACAGAAGCAGGCGATTGTAACTGTACGTCTCCGTTTTCAGTAAAAAAATCTGGGCAATTACGTGAATGCCAGTTTGTCATCCAAGCCACATGTTCTCTTTGAGGCACACTCATCGCTTAAAGCAGCTCCAATTTTGAAAGTGGCGTCCATTTTTTGACGTTTAGGGTGGTTCCCTGTGAGGAGGTTGAGTTTCATGGAGCGACCAGAGTGGGGAGCTGTGGAATGCGCCATAAATATTTAAATAATTGATTTGATGAGATTATATTCCAATTTTACTCAAGTGCTGTGTAAGGTTTAGGCTTAATTGCTTCGTTTAACTTAACTTGAATGGAAGTATGAGTTACGATGTATTAACGACTCGTTTTTGATCTCTTGCGGTTATACATATAAAGAGAATAAATTAAACATAGAGCATGGCTATTAGTGAATCAGGGTAAGAATACGAACATTTTTTAGACGAATTCAAATGGATATTGCATATCTGCAAACAGAGAAGGAACAATTAGCTTCGCCTATTACATACGCAAACCTATTAATCTATAATATAGATATAAAACAACAGTTTACGGTTCCGCCGAATTTGTAAATAAGGATTGTAACAGATGATAAAAATACATTTTGCAGTAACTCTTGCAGCACTTCTTACTTTTACCGCCCCAGCGACGGCACAATTCACTTATACGCCAAAATCA
>NW_021130590.1:0-1415 GCF_004193835.3 Ostrinia furnacalis
CTATGTAGAAATAAAAGTGTTAATTAAAATAATAATAATCATTAAGACGTTTACACAAATTAAAGTTCTTTATTTAGTGCTTTCTTCTTATGATATTTTCAATATTAAAATGCATTTAAGCTATTTTCAACCTTATGTCTCACACATAGAGTTCAAAATCAATTGACGAAAAAATACAAATTATGGTAGATTGATGTGCCAGCAACTCTAAATAAATTCTAAAATAATAATCCTTGCTTGCTTATGAACCAAATAGTATGAATTCATGGATAAAACAATTATTTTTTTCCGATGCGCAATAAAATTCGCCCGCTGTGTATTGAAGAAAAAAATTTTTTCACCCACTTTTTGCGAAAAAAGTACCATACAATGTTATATTTTTATAATCCTGATAAATATAGCTTTCAGGTCATATTTTTTTTATTAGATTATCTCCAGTGGTTTAAAAGTAAACGACGTTTATTTAAAAAAATACTTTTTGGTTTTTGTGAATTTTACTCAATATTTCTGTTTTTTTGTATCAAAAGGCAAAAAGTTTGTTCTAGAATTGAATTCGCCATCCTTTAATTATCCGAAAATGATACCACACTTGCCCTAATACCCATAGTTTTGAAGATATGGGCCTTAAAGTGAAGCGTGGCGGAAGGAAACTTGCCCCCCCTCCCCCTGTTACCACAGGGGGGGCTCCCGATGTCTACCGACGGAAATCCACTCAGGAGCACCCAAATAACCACTGTTGCAAAAATGAGCCTTTTATACCAAAGTGGAGGGGTTCTTGCACTAAATTCCCTACTATTAGCATCTCTCTATATTTCTATGGAACCAAGTTATCTCCAAAATAACATTCCACACCTTTTTTTAACATAGTTAGGTAATAATTTTAATAAAATACGAAGCACGTTTTCTATCAATAGGATATATGTATATTTTAGAAGTTAATAAATTATGCATAAAATATAAACACTAGAAGTTTAGTTAAATCGTAGAATTTCTGAAAAACAAGTACTAAAATCGTACTGAAAAAAAAGTATTAATATGTTATCTAATTTATTTATTAAACGTCGAATTTTATCAAAGATTTTGTACTAAAGTTTTTGAAAATATTTTATAGCCTACATAGAAAAAAATTAGGATTCTAAATCGTGAAAGAATTTTTTTTCGGAGCCTATTGCTAACAATAATTGTATTAAACAAACAAACAAACAATTAAATCTGTCCTCTTTTATTAGTATAGATTTAACAACAAAGCTTCCCTCTTGAAACAAAACGCTTCTTTTTCTTCTTCACGAAACAAAACTCAAAGCGGATAAATAAATAAACAAATCTTTGAACAATTGACAACATCACAGCGCCATCTAGTCCAAAAGTAGGCAAGCAATATGCTTGTGTTAAGGGTGCTAGCATAATGGATATAC
>NW_021130591.1:0-1470 GCF_004193835.3 Ostrinia furnacalis
TCTATCTATTGTTTTTATGTTCTAATAATAGTTTTAATAGTTTTAAGTACCCAAAATATTGTAAAGTTATCTCCTGGCCTCCACGAGACAGGCTTGCCTAGTGTGGAGTTCAAGATTAATATGAAAAATGTAATTGTTTTTCTTGCAATAAACGATTTTATTATTATTATTATCTTTACAGCACAACGGCAACCCGAACTACCCGGACGCGGACGGTCACACGTGCGTGTTCTACGCGCGCGCCGCCGCCAACCATCTGGCGGGCATCCCGCCGCAGTACCCGCGCGCGCTGCAGCTCGCCTGCCCGCTGCACCCCGGGCCCCCCGCCGGGGCCCCCGCCGGGCCCCCCGCCGGGTACGTATAGACACAAAATATAACAGAAGGTAAACTCCATACTGAGCGCGCTCGAGCCACGCACACACAGACACCGCTCACGTACGCGTTATCAAGACTGTCTTGGACGAATGCGAGGCGCGACTGCGTTCGCTTGAGTGACGCTGCTCACGCGTTAATAAAATTATTTTTTTTGTGCGAAAATGAGTGAACAACAAAAAAGGGGTATTATAACATTTGTTAAGTAGATGGTTGCTTGCACTCAACATTAAAAACTAAATTTTCGTTTTTTTAACTACCAATTGATTCCGGGAGTAAGTAAGGTATTTATTTGTATTTCAATAGTTCGTTTAACGCTGACAAATTGAAATCCAACTCAATTATTAGGAATATCGAAGTGTTTTAAAGAGGTTTTTAGGAATTATTGGATAATAGTGTCAACCACCCAACTACATTCTACGTCATACTACTTCCTTCTCGTGTATTTGTTTGGAAACTATTACTATAATAATAACGTACTAAACATAACTACATAATTATACGTGGATAATGTGGATATCTGTTATTGTCTTTCTTCCATAATATTAAAAGTTTCATTTTTCTATCATAACGAAATAAACGCAACACATGACAAGACAACCCTAGCGCGACGGCCGAGTGTGCGAGCGAGAGAGGTATGTAAAGCGAGGTACATACATGAGTTTACCTTCTGTTATATTTTGTGGTATAGATGACCCACGCTGAACTGTCCCACCAAACTCAATGACAGGGGGGCGCTACCATCGTTCAACTATATCAGTCTTTCCCAAAGTGGGCGATAACGCCCCCTTGTGGGCGCTGCAGGCTTAAAGGGGGGCGGTAAGAGACACAGAAAAAAAATCGGGACGTTGTGTAGAGGCTTGGGAGGCGTCATCTACTAGGAGGACTCTTAGACACCGACTGAGCTCGACTCTTGACTACAAAAATGGGGGGCGCTAAAAATAATTTATTCTCAAAGTGGGCAGTAGACTAAATAAGTTTGGGAACCGCTGAACTATATGGTTTCCAACATGGCAAAAATCTGAACCAGCGATCCGGTATTGACGGTGGCGCCCCACTGTCAATGTCATCGACAGGACAGTCCAGTATTTTGGAACT